>NC_056735.1:1510994320-1510996820 GCF_019279795.1 Protopterus annectens | reverse complement strand
TAGTCATTATTCCTGATTGCTCCACAATGTTCTTTAATTCGGTCACTCAGTCTACGGACCGTCTTGCAAACATAAAAACACGAACAGGTAGAACAAATAGCACAGTACACTACCATGCTGGAATTGCAGCCATACATTTTCTTAAATGTTACCTTTACATTACAGTGTTCAAAGGTATAAGAATCTGCAACAAGAATGTACTTGCAACAGACACATCTACCACACATGTGCATTCCTTTCGGTTTATTAACTTCGACCGTAGGTGTCACTAAAAAGTGGTTGTCATTGGTTTCAAAGAATGATTTTAGGGTTTTAGTTCTTTTATAAGAAAATGTAGGTCCCAGACCAAGATTTGTCCTGATGTTAGGGTCAAATCTTAAAATTTTCCAATTGTTAAGTAAAATCGATCTGATATTGTCCAAATCTCTACACATGGGTAAAGAATAGCTAAGGGTACGATTAGACAAATCCCTATGTTGGCGTACGTTGTGCAGAAGAGCGAAGCCTTGAGTGACAATAGGCTGAAATTTCACAAGTCTGTCCTTGTTTTCTAACAGAATTAACCAAATCAATCGGGTAGTTCTTCTGTATGAATAACATGGACAAAAAATCACATTCCCTATTAAACATGGAGTCATAACTAGTCAGCCTCGACACTCTAATAAACTGACTTCTTACCACATTTTTCTTCATAAAAAATGGGTGTGCACTGTGAAAATCTAGATAGTTGTTCCTAAAGGTAACTTTTCTATGAATAGATGACACAAAACAGTGTTTGATCCTGTCAATAGAAATATTGATGTCAAGAAAAGCAACAGAGTCACCATAGTTGCCAATTACAAGTTTAAGAAAACCAATACTCTCTGATAGACTGTTAACAAACAATTTAAGGTTTTCAATACTACCTTCCCATAAGAAAAAAATATCATCTATGAATCTCTTATAACATTTCATAAGAAAAAAAAACAGGCAGATGGACCAAAGTGTCCGATGTTCATCGTGCATACAGCTGCAGTCATTACAGATGGGTTATCCTGCTGTCAGGCAGGTCCTCGGTCGGCCGAATTCCAAAGTGTGGTCTGGTGTCGGTTGTCGTCGCTTCTTCCCTGACATCAGTGTGGCAGGGGTATAAAGGAGCCAGCAGACGCCATTTTTTTCCTTTTTTTTCTTGTCGCGCGGTGCCCGAAGCAGAAGCAGTTCGCAAGTGCCGGTCAGCCAGCTCCTGAGATTTACGAAAGTATTTCAGCCAAAGTCTTCTTTAAAGCTAAGTACCCCGTTGGGGAAACTTTTCTTGCCTCAGACCGATGTCAGACAAAGTTAATAATTGCATTTCTTGTCGGAAGCAAATACCGCATAAGGATTTCTACTCTTTCTGTATACCTTGCTTAGGCCCAGACCACGACGTCTCGGCCTGCCGTTTTTGTGCTAGGTTCAACAACCGCACTATTAAGCGCCGGGTGGAGTTCGCCCTTCATTATTTTGGCAAAAAATTTAGTTATATCATGTCGTCGGATACACCGACACCAGTTTTAAGCAAAAGACGCAAAGATAAGGACCGTCATCCGAGGTCCGTACCGAGTACAGAGACCACGCTTAGGCCGACTACCGGTTCTCCAGTTCTCAGCGAGGCACCTACGTAGCCCCTGAATACCAATGAAACTATTTTACCGGTGACTTCAGTACCCGAGGTCGCAGGCTCCTCGGTCTCCATTCCTACTGCAGATACCGACGCCACTCTTGGCAGGGAAACTCAAAATTTAGTCAGGCCTGCCATTTCTGAAGGTGTCTTTAGGCCTTCCACCTTCTCTATTAAATCCTTCACTAAATCTAAAGCAGCCATGAAAACTAAAAAACAGGGCCCTCAGACCTCTTCTCAAGGCCCCATGTCTAAAAAGTAGATGCTAAAAATGGCTGAGGATTTGATAACTCTCATCAGGGGTTCTCAACCCCCCTCTGACAAAAGACCCAGATTGGAGGAAGACTACTCTCCCTCAGACCAGGCTTCTATTACCTCAGAACATTCTGAGGACCAGGATTGTGCCTATTCCCCTTTCGAAGACTCTGATGCTGAGGAATCTATTCCATCGGTCTCCCCCCCTGAGGACTACTCTTTTGGGGAAACGCTGCATACATTGAGGGAACACTTTCACTGGGAAGGCCAAGATTACTCAGATTCCAAGAAAAGGCTCAGGGAATTTCTACTGCTCCCCCAGCATAGGCCCCTGGTTATCCCTCCTGTTTTAGACATTTTGGAAGATGTGTACGCAGAAGCCAGCCTTAAACCAGATTCTTTACCTCCAGCCCCTGTTAAACCAGACAGGTATTACCAGGTCCCTGATTCTCACCAGTTCCTTTATAAAAGCCATACTGCTGACCCAGAAACTATTTCACAGGGTCCCAAGGGGATAAAGGCCTCTACTGCTAAAAACCCTTTACATTCAGAGATTCCAGAGCATTAGAAGGTGGGGAAAAGGTGTATACATCTGCCACTATATATGTA